>NC_057799.1:345554589-345578577 GCF_018294505.1 Triticum aestivum
GAAGAGGTTCTGCTGCCCCCGCGACACCAACGCGAGGCGAGAGATGACGAGGCTCTGGTACGAGCGGCCTCCTCCTGGCTACCCGCTGCCTTTGAATGCCCACATGCAAGGCTCCGGAGGAGGAGGCAGTGCCCCACGCCGCTCGTGTCACGGCCGTGGTGGCCCGGGTGTGGTGGCACGTGCCGCTGGCCCACGAACTCATGTCGAGGGCTCCTCGAGCGAGCTCATGGTGTGGGCGGCGATGCCACCGTGCACGTGGATCAGATTCCTGCAGTTCTTCACCGAGGAGATGCCGCTGAGAGGGGTGCTCTAGCTGTGGTTGCAGCATGCCGAGTGCAGCACCCCGGCAACGGGGACGGAGGTCGAGGTCGTCTCCCCAGGCAAGATATTCATGACCCGTGGATGGGCCGAGGTCACCCGCGCTTGCCGTCCAGAGGGGGCCCTCGCCATCCAATTCGAGTACGACAGCGCCTCCACGATGTTCTTCAAGGTCTTCGGCAAGGAAGGCCGCCACCTGGAGTGCTGCCCTAGAGGGGGCCGCCAGGATGGCGTGACAGCAGGTGCCGAGCCCGCCCTTGGCCCCGCCGGCAGTTCCTCCAGTAGCAGCGACGGCTCCTGGGAGTCCAGCGAATCTCTCGAGCTTGACGAGTCTCCGGAGACGAGCGATGATAGCTACGTGCCACCGAGCTCTCGTCGTGCCCGGAGCGCGGCAGCGGCGTCTGCTCGTCGTCGTCGATGATCTGGATGGGGTTGGCATCGGCCCCTCGTGGCCCACTGTTGATGATGGAGTCGGCGGCAACGTCTGTAGATATGACTCCTGGAAACCTCCTTCTTTTGTCCCTGCGAGGAATCGAGATGAACCCCGTGGGGACGTGTAAAGAATCTGTAGTGCTTTTGCGCCAATATTATTCCCATTATGATGTTCGTGGTTGCGTGTCTTGCTTCAGCATTGTCCCCCCTTTTCATCCTCACGGTAGCTTAGCGCTCTACGCTGACAGGTCCCAGTCCCCAGGCAGGCTTCTGCCGTCACTGGTATGCCAGGTCGCGATGCCATGGTCAAGGCCAGGAGGTGAGTGGCCCAAGGTCTGGTAAGAGCTCCAGAGGTGCGATGCTCAAGAGGTCCCTTTTAGCATGCAAGCAGCTCCCTAAAGGTAGAAAAGGAAAGCGGCAGCGCCGGAGCAAGGCTGCAAGAGTCGAAAATCCTGAGTCACAGCGCTGGGCTAACTTGAATGCACGACTTATCTTAGTGAGCCTGAGGTGATTCCTTGAGAAGCGTCCGATTTGCGCGTCAGCAGCGGTGGTACGGCTAGGTTAGGCTCGCGCTAGCTTCCCCCCCCCTTTACGCTCTTCTAAGTGCTCTGCATCCTCGGGTGCCGACCCTCGAGCAAGCTCGGCCGCCGTTGGTATGCCAGGTCGCGATGCCGTGGTCAAGGCTAGGGGTGAGGGCTGGAGAGTCAGTAGGAGCTCCTGAGGCATGGTTCTCAGGAGCCCCCCTTTAACGCCTAAGGGAATCACGCGAAAGGAGGGCAGCCGGCGAGCCCACCCGTAGCTGAGTCCCAGAGATCCCTATGGGTTAGTGCGAGGAGATAATACAGCTTGTAACCGCGCTTGCTGCCTTGCCACTGGTCTTTCCGCAAGAAGATGAAGGCACTGAGGGTCTGGTGAGGTGACGTGCACGGGGTGTGTCGCGAGCCAGAGCTCGACCACTCAAGTTTGTCAGCGTTGCACGGACGGACCCGAGCACAAGCGTCGTTCCAGCATGTGTAGCCCCCGTTGCGGGATGAGCAGGAGGCCGGTCAGCAACGCGGGTGGCCGCGAAGGGCAACAGGCAAGCAGGTGGTGATCATAAGGTAACTCATGCAAGGAGGCAAGCTAGTTGAGATATATGCAAGGACGATACATGCCGCGGGAACTGACCCATGCGGCATGGGGATGATGCAGCCCGAGGGGCACCCCCAACAAAGTAAGCTAAAGATGCAAAAGGATACACGTCGCATGGACAGGTCCGTGCGACTTGGGGATGATGCTGTCCGAGGGGCGCCCCCAACTGAATGAATCGGAAAGAGTCACATGGTACCGTTGTTGAAGAGGTGTTGGAGCAGCTGAAGATGTGTGCTGGAGAAGTTGCTTCTCACGAGTCGCCTGGGTCCTGATCCTCGGGAGGCTTTGGGGGCTCGAGCGGCTCATGAAGAACCATCGTCATCTCTGCCAGGACTGCGTGATTCCTGGCCTCCTGAGCCACCAGAACGCTCCGCAAGTGGCGCTGGTAGGTGACAGCCGCGTTCGGCAAGCCGAAAGGCATGCGAACATAGCTGTAAGGTGGACCCTCGCACCGACCAACGAGAGAAGGCCAGAAGCGCTCCTGAGATGCCGCTCTGATGAGTCCTGGAATGTCGATGCAGACGCAGCTCGTCGTCCTTGCCAGGACAAGGAGCTGCGACAGGTGGTGGGCGGCGGTCGCCGCGCATGGCTCTTGCCTCTTGAAGCTCCTTGGTCGCTTTGGTGATGAACTCCTGAGCACCAGGAACTCCATGCCTTGTGCCCTCTTGAGGGAAGCGTGTGGTGAAGCATGCCTCCACGTGATGCCCGAGCGCCTCCCTCGTGACGTTGACTAGGTCTGAGGCCCTCCAGAAGAGAGCCCCCAAGCCTAGCCTAAGGAGGGCGCCGGGCGCGCCTTCCTATGTGAGGGAGGGAGGCGCCCCATCCGCAGGTCCTGAGGTGGTGCCGCTGGAGACGCCGCTCTCCTGAGGCCCTAGGTGGAGCAGCTGTTTCTTCTTCTTGGGGATGGCCTCAGGATGGTAGACGGCGCCTTTGTTATCTGGGTCTTCGGCTCCTGCAGCCTGGTAAGCTCGCTCGAGGGAGCACACCGCGTCCCTTTCCTCGCAGGCGACCGTGATGATGCCGCAGCTCCCTGGTATCTTGAAGATGTTGTAGACGTGATGAGTCACTGCCATAAACTTGGCCGAGGCTGGGTACCCGAGGATGGCATTGTACGGCAGGCAGATGTGGGTGACATCGAATTCGATGAGCTTGGTGCGGTAGTTGTCGCGCCTGCCGAAGGTGACAGGGAGGCGGACCTGCCCTATCGGGGTGGTGGAGTCATCGGTTACTCCTAAGAAGGGCTTGGTAGGATGTAGCTGATCATATGGCACTTGGAGGCGGTCGAACGTCTCGACGGATAGGACATTGAGCCCTGCGCCGCCATCGATGAGGGTCTTGGTGACTTGGACATTGTTCATGATGGGAGAGTAGAGCATCAGGAGGGCGCCCGAGCCCGCGGTGATTGCTGGATGGTCCCCTGAGTCGAAGGTGAGGTCGGCCTGGGGTACCGCCCATCCGGGGGAGCCCCCTGCTGTACGCGGGCGTCGCCCATCTGGCGGACGAACTACTGGATGTGGCGATCTGAGGGCGGCGCCTGCGAACCACCAAGGAGGGCTGCTACGGCGAGGGCGCTGGTGCCGCGAAGCGCATGATGAAGAGGCCGCGCAGCCCCTCCGAGGAGGCCACAGAGGACTCCGGCAGGTTGAGCAACCAAGCGCGCGGCACGCCAGCGAGGGCCATGGGGAACCAATTGGCCATGACCCAGTCATCGCCTCCGGCTTCGAGAACGTCCTCCTCGTATGCCAGCAGGAAGGCCGCTGGATCCGCCGCGCCGTCATAGCGAGGCGGCATCTCCGGCTTGAACTTGTGCGGCCACCGCACTTGCCGCAAGGCGGGGGTGAAGGCCCGGAGCCCCATGGCACCTCCACGCGCTCCCGTCGATCCAATCGGA
The DNA here is from genome assembly GCF_018294505.1 of Triticum aestivum. NCBI lineage: Eukaryota > Viridiplantae > Streptophyta > Magnoliopsida > Poales > Poaceae > Triticum > Triticum aestivum. The sequence goes on from NC_057799.1 coordinate 345,558,362, forward strand.
GGAGTGGCGCCTGCCAAGGGAGCCGGACGGAGAGGCGAGGCATGTGGAGAGGCGAAGCTTCGGCGCACCCCTACCTGGCGCGCCAAATGTTGGATTAGGGGTTCCGGCAAACCCTTGTGAGGTTCGAACTCTGGGGTGCGCACGAAGAACACTCTCTTCCTAGCTCGCTCGCTCAACGATCTCACGGCCTAGCTCGATGAACCCAAAGAACAAGAGACACAAAGGTTTATACTGGTTCGGGCCACCTTGCGGTGTAATACCCTACTCCAGTGTGGTGGTGGATTGCCTCGAGGGGCTGAGGATGAACTAGTACAGTGGGTGAACAGCCTCAGGAGGTGAGGTGTTCTAGGGCTCGATGAGCTGGTAAACTCGTCAAGGTGGGATCCCCCTCCCCCTTATGGTGGTGGCTAGTCCTATTTATAGAGGCCCTGGCCCTCTTCCCACATGTTAGGCGGGAAGGGATCCCACAACGGCCAAGTTTGAAGGGGACAACTAGTACAAGCTATCCTGACAAAAGGTGGTCTTCGCCTGTCAAAGGCTCTGGTGGTGACACTGCGGTGGGCTCCGTGATGACCTCTGTCCTGCCGTCCTGCTGGTCTTGGTCTTGTTGCACTGATAAGGAAACCTTTGTCTGATGCATCAGGGCTCCTCGCCTGCGCTTGCCTCTTTAGCACCAAAGAGGAAACGGGTACACTGTGCCCGCTGGCGCCCGCCTGGCATTGGTCGTCATGGCTCACGTCACATGAACCTCGCGAGGTGCCCCTTGCATAGAGATCTCCGCTCCTCGGGAGCCAGCCTAGTGAGGCTGCCCCTGAGGAGGTCTTGGTGTCGTCTGCCTCGCGAGGCTTGGCCCCTCGCGAGGGTCTTGGGTTGTCGCTGCTGAAGGTTGGCCATACCAGGCCGTTGGCGGAGCCACGCGCTGGGCCGCAGGCAGGCAAGTCTGGGCACCCCGAGTCCCAGAACACCGACACAACTCGGGCCTTTAAATGGCCGAAAGTGAAACCAGGCCGAAAGAGGCCCATATGTAGACAGGGCCGTTGATAGGCCGAAACTAATATCAGGCCGAACTGTTAAACGGTCCATTAAGAGGCCCAAGAGCAAATCAGGCCCCCAATGGGCCCGATGGCATAGTAGTTGTTAAAGGGACATATCTATTATGGGTGGTAATTTGGCCCAAGAAATGAAAGTCAGTTAACGGGCCAGATCAGGTGTGGACCGTAATATGGCCCAGACTATTGCAGGCTTTTAACGGGCCGGATCCGATATGGGCCGTAAACTGGCCCAGAATATTGCAGTCATTTAACGGCTCGTATCTGATGTGGGCTATAATTTGGTCCAGAAAATGTTAGGTTGTTAACGGGCCAGCCCATTAGATCTGACGAAATCTTGTGGGCCTATTCTTGAGCCGGCTTTTAAACCGATATGGGCCTCTATTGGGCCGTCCCACATGTCAATGTTTCATTGGATATTCTTGTCAAATGGACGGTTGACATCTGTCCCAATGCTGAGCCGACACGTGGATCGTCGGCGAATGAGAAGTTTACACGTGGAAAATCACCACTGGTTCGGGCTGTTAATGGGTTATCGAATCCAAACCAGAACGTGGTAGCTTAACGGCGACTCGTTATGGTGGATGCCACGTGTCGGTTACCCTTGACGAAAGCACTTCTATGACGTGCGATTTACCGTCATGGAAGTGGACACTTCTGTGATGATAATTTTGGTAATGTCATGGAACACTTCTATGACAGCACAGGTATGACTATCTTGATTTTGTCATAAAATCTTCATGGATGTACATGCATGACAGAAAATGTGACCTACTGTGACAAACACATATCATCACAGAAGTGTATTTTTTGTAGTGCATACAGGTGGTTTGAGAGGTAGTCATCAGTGAACTGCTTTGGAAAGGCCTGAAAACAAGGATATGCATAAATACCTTCTCCAGATTTGAAATGGCAACAAAGGAAATTAAAAGACAAGGTATAACAGTTAGTACCATCCCCTAGTGAACTGATGTCTTCTTCATTGTGGAGACAAATATCTTATTGTTTTTTGTCGCTCATTTCTTTATCATAACAATCTTTCTGAGTGTCTTGACTTGACTGATATTAATGGACAACTCATTTCCACATATGCAAAAAGGGTCAAACAGTGGGTCAAAACCTCTGACAGCAGGACCTACATGTGCAAGACCAAATCACAGGACAAATATTTAAAAACAAGCAAACGTAGTCATTCAAACTTGTATTGTGCAGGTCTAAGTACGCTAGTTATTGGCCCTGTTTGGATCCATGGGTTAGAGTTAGTTCGAGTTAGTTTGGGCTCAAATAGCCCGAAAGTATCCAAACATGAGGGCTAGTTTGAGCTAGTTGCATCAAACCCACCCAAAACAACTATCCCACCCAAGAGGTGCTGACTGGGGCTAGTTCTCCTAGTGCATTTATTGTCAATCTAACACTATCATCCAAACACCTCTTTGGCTAGAGTTAGTTCAGGGTTAGTCATTGTTGAGTATCATTGTTATTTAGGAAACGTAGGATAACGTAGGATTTATTCTACCTTGACATGTACTCCAAGATGACCATGTACTCCTATATATATGCCCACGAGGCTCAAACAATACAATCAACTATTCCACCAATCTCTCTCTCTATCTCTCTCTCTCCCTTTTAACTATCGTGAGCTAGAAACTAACTCTAACCTCTAGCTAAGTTAGAGTATCCAAACAGTGCCATTGTTAAATCAAATGGAAAGGCGTGTTCAATACTCCCTCCGGTCCTTTTTACTCTGCATATAAGAATTGTCTGAAGTCAAACTTCATAAAGTTTGACCTTATTTATATGAAAAAATATCTACATCTAGCATGCTAAAGTTATACAATATGAAAATTTAAGTCATGAAACATGTACTGATATTTATTTCATATTGTGAATGTTGGTACTTTGTTCTATAAAGTTGGTCAAACTTTAAGAGGCCTGACTTTAGACAAATCTTATATGCGACCTAAAAAGATTCGGAGGGAGTACAACTGCTTAACAGCAACCAAATATAGTCATTCATATAGCTATTGTTAAATATAATATTGATGAAATTGAACTGCACAGTTCATACTAGCACATATAGAACATCACACTATTAATAGCTGAAATAAACAAGGCATACTACAAACAACCAAAGATGGCAATAGAAACTCGACATATGCTAAATACAAACAACCGAACAACCATAAACCGTAGAAATAAACAAGGCGTAATGCAAACACCTAATATAGCAATAAATACTGGACAGGTTCTCACTACAAAAGGGGTTCGAGAAAACAAATCATGGGTTTCCTCACTTGTCACAGATTGGCTCCCTCCTCGTGGTCGCCGTCGATGAGGTTTGACTTGCCAGCTGAGGATCCCAGGCCAACGTCATAGAACGTGTCCTTCTGAAATGACAAAAGGGGCTCCATGGCGATGAAGGATGGAAAATTGTTCATAACGAGCTACGGGAGATCAGCGGCAGGGCCATCGATGAGATCGACGGCTGTCGAATCCGAAGAGTTGGGGGTGGGCAACTTAACCTGTGACATAACCCGTGTCAAGCCATCGGTGTCGACAACCTCGATGTCATAGCCAGCGTCCGCGACATGCTAGAATACTCTAGCTTGCTGATTGAAAGGCTTAATCCAGGTCCAGTCATCGTTGTCAGCTTCCTCGGTGGCCACCTCGCCGACGTCGGGCGAAGAGGCCGCGGTAAAGCTCTTTTGGGCCATTCGCTCCTCGAGCTCCCCGGGAAGCGTAGCTGGGCTTAGGCTGTGACGCTCTGGAGTGGGGGAGGGGTGGGGATGGGGATCTCTGGGAAAGGGGGCATTTCGCAGGCGTCATCTAAGAAACTCAGGGCGGCGAGGGTATGTATATCGGTGGGTAAACTGCACGGGCAGATCGGCAGAGTTTGACGATGGAGGCGGCGCGGCGGCGACCTAGCTAGGTTTGGAGCAAGGGAGGGGTGGTGTTTATGTGTGTGAGAGGGGGATTTGGGGTGAGCGAAGGATTTGGGGTGTGTGTGTGGAGGGGGTCCAAGGTGGTGTTTGAGGAAATGCCGTGGGTACTGAAAATTTTACTAGGCGGGAGTAAAATGGCGGGGCTATCAAAAATTTGGATCAAGGGATTGAAGCAGAGCAGGGTGGGAGTAAAATGCTGATACGTCTCCAACGTATCTATAATTTTTGATTGCTCCATGCTATTATATATTCTGTTTTGGATGTTTAATGGGCTTATTTATACACTTTTATATTATTTTTGGGACTAACCTATTAACCCAAGGCCCAGTGCAAATTGCTGTTTTTTTGCCTATTTCAGTGTTTCGTAGAAAAAGAATTTCAAACGGAGTCCAACGGAATGAAACCTTCGGGAGCGCGATTTTTGGAACAAACGTGATCCAAAGGACTTGGAATGGATGTCAAGCAATCAACGAGGAGGCCATGAGGCAGGGGGGCGTGCCTACCCCCCTGAGCGCGCCCTCCACCCTCGTGGGCGCCTCGTGGCTCCACCGACCTACTTCTTCCTCCTATATATTGAAGGAAATATGCCCTAGAGGCAATAATAAAGTATTATATATTTCCTTATATCATGATAAATGTTTATTATTCATGCTAGAATTGTATTAACCGGAAAAATAATACATGTGTGAATACATAGACAAACAGAGTGTCACTAGTATGCCTCTACTTGACTAGCTCGTTAATCAAAGATGGTTATGTTTCCTAGCCATAGACATGAGTTGTCATTTGATTAACGGGATCACCTCATTAGGAGAATGACGTGATTGACATGACCCATTACGTTAGCTTAGCACCCGATCGTTTAGTATGTTGCTATTGCTTTCTTCATGACTTATACATGTTCCTATGACTATGAGATTATGCAACTCCCGTTTACCGGAGGAACACTTTGTGTGCTACCAAACGTCACAACGTAACTGGGTGATTATAAAGGTGCTCTACAGGTGTCTCCAAAGGTACTTGTTGGGTTGGCGTATTTCGAGATTAGGATTTGTCACTCCGATTGTCGGAGAGGTATCTCTGGGCCCACTCGGTAATGCACATCACTATAAGCCTTGCAAGCATTGTGACTAATGAGTTAGTTACGGGATGATGCATTACGGAACGAGTAAAGAGATTTGCCGGTAACGAGATTGAACTAGGTATCGAGATACCGACGATCGAATCTCGGGCAAGTAACATACCGATGACAAAGGGAACAACGTATGTTGTTATGCGGTCTGACCGATAAAGATCTTCGTAGAATATGTGGGAGCCAATATGGGCATCCAGGTCCCGCTATTGGTTATTGACCGGAGAGGTGTCTCGGTCATGTCTACATAGTTCTCGAACCCGAAGGGTCCGCACGCTTAAAGTTACGATGACAGTTTTATTATGAGTTTATGTATGTTGATGTACCGAAGGAGTTCGGAGTCCCGGATGAGATCGGGGACATGACGAGGAGTCTCGAAATGGTCGAGACGTAAAGATCGATATATTGGACGACTATATTCGGACTTCGGAAAGGTTCCGAGTGATTCGGGTATTTTTCGGAGTACCGGAGAGTTACGGGAATTCGTATTGGACCTTAATGGGCCATACGGGAAAGGAGAGAAAGACCCCAAAGGGTGGCCGCACCCCTCCCCATGGGCTAGTCCGAATTGGACTAGGGAGGGGGGGCGCCCCCTTCCTTCTTTCTCCTTCCCCCTTCCCTTCTCCTACTCCCACAAGGAAAGGAGGAGTCCTACTCCCGGTGGGAGTAGGACTCCCCCCTTTGGCGCGCCTCTCCCTTGGCCGGCTGCCTCCTCCTTGCTCCTTTATATACGGGGGCAGGGGGGCACCCCATAGACACAACAATTGATCCTTGAGATCTCTTAGCCGTGTGCGGTGCCCCTCTCCACCAAATTACACCTTGATAATACCGTTGCGGAGCTTAGGCGAAGCCCTGCGTCGGTGGAACATCATCATCGTCACCACACCGTCGTGCTGACGAAACTCTCCCTCAACACTCGGCTGGATCGGAGTTCGAGGGACGTCATCGAGCTGAACGTGTGTAGAACTCGGAGGTGCCGTACGTTCGGTACTTGATCGGTCGGATCGTGAAGACGTACGACTACATCAACCGCGTTGTGATAACGCTTCCGCTGTCAGTCTACGAGGGTATGTGGACAACACTCTCCCCTCTCGTTGCTATGCATCACCATGATCTTGCGTGTGCGTAGGAATTTTCTGTTGAAATTACTACGTAACCCAACAGTGGCATCCGAGCCTGGTTTTATGCGTTGATGCTATGCACGAGTAGAACACAAGTGAGTTGTGGGCGATATAAGTCATACTGCTTACCAGCATGTCATACTTTGGTTCAGCGGTATTGTGAGATGAAGCGGCCCGGACCGACATTACGCGTACGCGTACGCTTACGCGAGACTGGTTTCACCGTTCGGAGCACTCGTTGCTTAAAGGTGACTGGCGGGTGTCTGTCTCTCTCACTTTAGTTGAACCGAGTGTGGCTACGCCCGGTCCTTGCGAAGGTTAAAACAGCACCTACTTGACAAACTATCGTTGTGGTTTTGATGCGTAGGTAAGAACGGTTCTTGCTAAGCCCATAGCAGCAACGTAAAACATGCAACAACAAAGTAGAGGTCGTCTAACTTGTTTTTGCAGGGCATGTTGTGATGTGATATGGTCAAGACATGATGTGATATAATGTGTTGTATGAGATGATCATGTTTTGTAACCGAGTTATCGGCAACTGGCAGGAGCCATATGGTTGTCGCTTTATTGTATGAGATGCTATCGCCATGTAATAGTTTTACTTTATCACTAAACGGTAGCGATAGTCGTAAAAGCAATAAGTTGGCGAGACGACAACGATACTACGATGGAGATCAAGGTGTCGAGCCGGTGACGATGGTGATCATGATGGTGCTTCGGAGATGGAGATCACAAGCACAAGATGATGATGGCCATATCATATCACTTATATTGATTGCATGTGATGTTAATCCTTTATGCATCTTATCTTGCTTTGTTTGACGGTAGCATTATAAGATGATCTCTCACTAAAATTTCAAGACAAAAGTGTTCTCCCTGAGTATGCACCGTTGCGAAAGTTCTTCGTGCTGAGACACCACGTGTTAATCGGGTGTGATAGGCTCTACGTTCAAATACAACGGGTGCAAAACAGTTGCACACGCGGAATACTCAGGTTAAACTTGACGAGCCTAGCATATGTACAGATATGGCCTCGGAACACAGAGACCGAAAGGTTGAGCGTGAATCATATAGTAGATATGATCAACATAGCGATGTTCACCATTGAAACTACTCCATCTCACGTGTTAATCGGACATGGTTTAGTTGCTTTGGATCACGTAATCACTTAGATGATTAGAGAGATGTCTATCTAAGTGGGAGTTCTTAAGTAATATGATTAATTGAACTTAAATTTATCATGAACTTAGTCCTGATAGTATTTTGCAAATTATGTTGTAGATCAATAGCTCGCGTTGTTGCTTCCCTGTTTATTTCTGATATGTTCCTAGAGAAAAATTATGTTGAAAGATGTTAGTAGCAAAGATGCGGATTGGATCCGTGATCTGAGGATTATCCTCATTGCTGCACAGAAAAAATTATGTCCTTGATGCACCGCTAGGTGACAGACCTATTGCAGGAGCAGATGCAGACGTTATGAACGTTTGGCTAGCTCAATATGATGACTACTTGATAGTTTAGTGCACCATGCTTAACGGCTTAGAATCGGGACTTCAAAGACATTTTGAACGTCATGGACCATATGAGATGTTCCAGGAGTTGAAGTTAATATTTCAAGCAAATACCCGAGTTGAGAGATATGAAGTCTCCAACAAGTTCTATAGCTAAAAGATGGAGGAGAATCGCTCAACTAGTGAGCATGTGCTCAGATTGTCTGGGTACTACAATCGCTTGAATCAAGTGGGAGTTAATCTTCCAGATAAAATAGTGATTGACAGAATTCTCTAGTCACCATCACCAAGTTAGTAGAACTTCATGATGAACTATAGTATGCAAGGGATGACGAAAGTAATTCCCGAGCTCTTCGTGATGCTGAAATCGACGAAGGTAGAAATCAAGAAAAACATCAAGTGTTGATGGTTGACGAGACCACTTCAAGTGTTGATGGTTGACGAGACCACTAGTTTCAAGAAAAGGGCAAAGGGAAGAAGGGGAACTTCAAAAAGAACGGCAAGCAAGTTGCTACTCAAGTGAAGAAGCCCAAGTCTGTACCTAAGCCTGAGACTAAGTGCTTCTACTGCAAAGGAACTGGTCACTGGAGGCGGAACTGCCCCAAGTATTTGGTGGATAAGAAGGATGGCAAAGTGAACAAAGGTATATTGGATATACATGTTATTGATGTGTACTTACTAGTGTTTATAGCAACCCCTCAGTATTTGATACTGGTTCAGTTGCTAAAGAGTAGTAACTCGAAAACGGAGTTGCAGAATAAACAGAGACTAGTAAAAGGCGAGGTGACGATGTGTGTTGGAAGTAGTTCCAAGATTGATATGATCATCATCGCACACTCCCTATACTTTCGGGATTAGTGTTGAAACTAAATAAGTGTTATTTGGTGTTTGCGTTGAGCATGAATATGATTTGATCATGTTTATTGCAATACGGTTATTCATTTAAGTTAGAGAACAATTGTTGTTCTGTTTACATGAATAAAAAACTTTTATGGTCATACACACCAACGAAAATGGTTTGTTGGATCTCAGTGATACACATATTCATAATATTGAAGCCAAGAAATGCAAAGTTAATAATGATAGTGCAACTTATTTGTGGCACTGCCGTTTAGGTCATATTGGTGTAAAGCGCATGAAGAAACTCCATACTGATGGGATTTTGGAATCACTTGATTATGAATCACTTGATGCTTGCGAACCGTGCCTCATGGGCAAGATGACTAAAACGCCGTTCACCGGAACTATGGAGAGAGCAACAGATTTGTTGGAAATCATACATACAGATGTATGTGGTCCGATGAATATTGAGGCTCGCAGCAGGTATCATTATTTTCTGATCTTCACAGATGATTTGAGCAGATATAGGTATATCTACTTGATGAAACACAAGTCTGAAACATTTGAAAAGTTCAAAGAATTTCAGAATAAAGTGGAGAATCATCGTAACAAGAAAATAAAAGTTTCTACGATATGATCGCAGAGGTAAAATATTTGAGTTACGAGTTTGGCCTTCAGTCAAAACAAAGTGAAATAGTTTCACTACTCACGCCACCTGGAACACCACAGCATAATGGTGTGTCCGAACGTCATAACCGTACTTCATTGGATATAGTGCAATCTATGATGTCTCTTACCAATTTACCACTATCGTTTTGGGGTTATGCATTAGAGACAGCTACATTCACGTTAAATAGGGCACCATCAAAATCCGTTGAGACGACGCCTTATGAACTGTGGTTTGGCAAGAAACCAAAGTTGTCGTTTCTTAAAGTTTGGGGTTGTGATGCTGATGTGAAAAAGTTTCATCCTGATAAGCTCAAACCCAAATCGGAGAAATGTATCTTCATAGGATACCCAAAGGAGACAGTTGGGTACACCTTCTATCACAGATCCGAAGGCAAGACATTCGTTGCTTAGTATGGATCCTTTCTAGAGAAGGAGTTTCTCTCGAAAGATGTGAGTGGGAGGAAAGTAGAACTTGATGAGGTAACTGTACCTGCTCCCTTATTGGAAAGTAGTTCATCACAGAAATCTGTTCCTGTGACTCCTACACCAATTAGTGAGGAAGTTAATGATGATGATCATGTAACTTCAGATCAAGTTACTACCAAACCTCGTAGGTAAAGCAGAGTAAGATCCGCACCAGAGTGGTACAGTAATCCTCTTCTGGAGGTCATGTTACTAGACCATGGCGAACCTACGAACTATGAAGAAGCGATGGTGAGCCCAGATTCCGCAAAATGGCTTGAGGCCATGAAATCTGAGATAAGATCCATATATGAGAACAAAGTATGGACTTTGATTGACTTGCCCAATGATCAGCGAGCCATTGAGATTAAATGGATCTTCAAGAGGAAGACGGACGCTGATAGTAGTGTAACTATCTACAAAGCTAGAATTGTCGCAAAAGGTTTTCGACAAGTTCAAGATGTTGACTACGATGAGAGTTTCTCACTCGTATCTATGCTTAAGTCTGTCCGAATCATGTTAGCAATTGCCGCATTTTATGAAATATGGCAAAGGGATAAACAAAACTGCATTCCTTAATGGATTTATTAAAGAAGAGTTGTATATGATGCAACCAGGAGGTTTTGTCAATCCTAAAGGTGCTAACAAAATATGCAAGCTCCACCGATCCATCTATGGACTGGTGCAAGCATCTCGGAGTTGGAATATATACTTTGATAAGTTTATCAAAGAATATAGTGTTATACAGACTTGCGGTGAAGCCTGTATTTACAAGAAAGTGAGTGGGAGCACTACAGCATTTCTGATAAGTATATGTGAAGGACATATTGTTGATCAGAAATAATGTAGAATTATTCTGCAAAGCATAAAGGAGTGTTTGAAAGAAGTTTTTCAAAGATAGACCTCGGTGAAGCTGCTTACATATTGAGCATCAAGATCTATAGAGATAGATCAAAACGCTTGATAAGTTTTTTCAATGAGTACATACCTTAACAAGATTTTGAAGTAGTTCAAAATAGAACAGTCAAAGAAAGAGTTCTTGCCTGTGTTACAAGGTGTGAAATTGAGTAAGACTCAAATCCCGACCACGGCAGAAGATAGAAAGAGAATGAAAGTCATTCCCTATGCCTTGGCCATAGGTTCTATAAAGTATGCCATGCTGTGTACCAGATCTATTGTATACCCTACACTGATTTTGGCAAGGGAGTACAATAGTGATCTAGGAGTAGATCACTGGACAGCGGTCAAAATTATCCTTAGTGGAATAAGGATATGTTTCTCGATTATGGAAGTGACAAAAGGTTCATCGTAAAGGGTTACGTCGATGCAAGTTTTGACACTAAATCTAGATGACTCTGAGTCTCGGTCTAGATACATATTGAAAGTGGGAGAAATTAGCTAGAGTAGCTCCGTGCAGAGCATTGTAGACATAGAAATTTGCAAAATACTTACGGATCTGGATGTGACAGACCCGTTGACTAAAATTATCTCACAATCAAAACATGATCACACCTTAGTACTCTTTGGGTGTTAATCACATAGCGATGTGAACTAGATTATTGACTCTAGTAAACCCTTTGAGTGTTGGTCACATAGAGATGTGAACTATGGGTGTTAATCACATGGTGATGTGAATTATTGATGTTAAATCACATGGCGATGTGAACTAGATTATTGACTCTAGTGCAAGTGGGAGACTGAAGGAAATATGCCCTAGAGGCAATAATAAAGTATTATATATTTCCTTATATCATGATAAATGTTTATTATTCATGCTAGAATTGTATTAACCGAAAAAATAATACATGTGTGAATACATAGACAAACAGAGTGTCACTAGTATGCCTCTACTTGACTAGCTCGTTAATCAAAGATGGTTATGTTTCCTAGCCATAGACATGAGTTGTCATTTTATTAACGGGATCACCTCATTAGGAGAATGACGTGATTGACATGACCCATTACGTTAGCTTAGCACCCAATCGTTTAGTATGTTGCTATTGCTTTCTTCATGACTTATACATGTTCCTATGACTATGAGATTATGCAACTCCCGTTTACCGGAGGAACACTTTGTGTGCTACCAAACGTCACAACGTAACTGGGTGATTATAAAGGTGCTCTACAGGTGTCTCCAAAGGTACTTGTTGGGTTGGCGTATTTCGAGATTAGGATTTGTCACTCCGATTGTCGGAGAGGTATCTCTGGGCCCACTCGGTAATGCACATCACTATAAGCCTTGCAAGCATTGTGACTAATGAGTTAGTTACAGGATGATGTATTACGGAACGAGTAAAGAGACTTGCCGGTAACGAGATTGAACTAGGTATCGAGATACCGACGATCGAATCTCGGGCAAGTAACATACCGATGACAAAGGGAACAACGTATGTTGTTATGCGGTCTGACCGATAAAGATCTTCGTAGAATATGTGGGAGCCAATATGGGGATCCAGGTCCCGCTATTGGTTATTGACCGGAGAGGTGTCTCGGTCATGTCTACATAGTTCTCGAACCCGAAGGGTCCGCACGCTTAAAGTTACAATGACAGTTTTATTATGAGTTTATGTATGTTGATGTACCGAAGGAGTTCAGAGTCCCGGATGAGATCGGGGACATGACGAGGAGTCTCGAAATGGTCGAGACGTAAAGATCGATATATTGGACGACTATATTCGGACTTCGGAAAGGTTCCGAGTGATTCGGGTATTTTTCGGAGTACCGGAGAGTTACGGGAATTCGTATTGGGCCTTAATGGGCCATACAGGAAAGGAGAGAAAGACCCCAAAGGGTGGCCGCACCCCTCCCCATGGGCTAGTCCGAATTGGACTAGGGAGGGGGGACGCCCCCTTCCTTCTTTCTCCTTCCCCCTTCCCTTCTCCTACTCCCACAAGGAAAGGAGGAGTCCTACTCCCGGTGGGAGTAGGACTCCCCCCTTTGGCGCGCCTCTCCCTTGGCCGGCTGCCTCCTCCTTGCTCCTTTATATACGGGGGCAGGGGGCACCCCATAGACACAACAATTGATCCTTGAGATCTCTTAGCCGTGTGCGGTGCCCCCCTCCACCAAATTACACCTTGATAATACCGTTGCGGAGCTTAGGCGAAGCCCTGCGTCGGTGGAACATCATCATCGTCACCACGCCGTCGTGCTGACGAAACTCTCCCTCAACACTCGGCTGGATCGGAGTTCGAGGGACGTCATCGAGCTGAACATGTGTAGAACTCGGAGGTGCCGTACGTTCGGTACTTGATCGGTCGGATCGTGAAGACGTACGACTACATCAACCGCGTTGTGATAACGCTTCCGCTGTCAGTCTACGAGGGTACGTGGACAACACTCTCCCCTCTCGTTGCTATGCATCACCATGATCTTGCGTGTGCGTAGGAATTTTCTGTTGAAATTACTACGTAACCCAACATATATACCTACGTACCCCGAAACCATCGAGGAGCACCACAAAAACCTAATTCCACTGCCGCAACCTTCTGTACCCGTGAGATCCCATCTTGGGGCCTTTTCTGGTGCTCCGCTGGAGGGGGCATCGATCACGCAGGGCTTCTACATCAACACCATAGCCTCTCCGATGATGTGTGAGTAGTTTACCACAGACCTTCGAGTCCATAGTTATTAGCTAGATGGCTTCTTCTCTCTCTTTGGATCTCAATACAAAGTTCTCCTCGATCTTCTTGGAGATCTATTTGATGTAACTCTTTTTGCGGTGTGTTTGTCGAGATCCGATGAATTGTGGGTTTATGATCAAGATTATCTATGAACAATATTTGAATCTTCTCTGAATTCTTTTATGTATGATTGGTTATCTTTGCAAGTCTCTTTCAATTATCAGTTTAGTTTGGCCTACTAGATTGATCTTTCTTGCAATGGGAGAAGTGCTTAGCTTTGGGTTCAATCAGGCGGTGCTCGATCCCAGTGACAGTAGGGGAAACGACATGTATTGTATTGTTGCCATCGAGGATAAAAAGATGGGGTTTATATCGTATTGCTTGAGTTTATCCCTCTACATCATGTCATGTTACCTAATGTGTTAGTCTGTTCTTATGAACTTAATACTCTAGATGCATGCTGGATAGCGGTCGATGTGTGGAGTAATAGTAGTAGATGCAGGCAGGAGTCGGTCTACTTGTTGCGGACGTGATGCCTATATACATGATCATGCCTAGATATTCTCATAATTATGCACTTTTCTATCAATTGCTCGACAGTAATTTGTTCACCCACCGTAATACTTATGCTATCTTGAGAGAAGCCACTAGTGAAACCTATGGCCCCCGGGTCTATTTTCCATCGTATTAATCTCCCGTCAACGAGCTATTTCTGGCGCCGTTTATTTTGCAATCTTTACTTTTAATCTTTATCATAAAAATACCAAAAATATTATCTTATCATCTCTATCAGATCTCACTTTTGCAAGTGTCCGTGAAGGAATTGACAACCCCTTTATCGCGTTGGTTGCAAGGTTCTTATTTGTTTGTGTAGGTATGAGGGACTTGCGTGTGGCCTCCTACTGGATTGATACCTTGGTTCTCAAAAACTGAGGGAAATACTTACGCTACTTTGCTGCATGACCCTTTCCTCTTCAAGGGAAAAACCAACGCATGCTCAAGAGGTAGCAAGAAGGATTTCTGGCGCCGTTGCCGGGGAGTCTACGCACAAGTCAAGACATACCAAGTACCCATCACAAACTCTTATCCCTCGCATTACATTATTTGCCATTTGCCTCTCATTTTCCTCTCCCCCACTTCACCCTTGCCGTTTTATTCGCCCTCTTTTTCCGTTCGCCTCTTTTTCGCGTGCTTCATCGTTATGGCTAGTCCTTTATCTACTCCTTTGTCTCCCGAGAATGAAGTTCTTAATTTTAAACAAAGGGAGGGAGAAATTCTAAAAGATGCTTGGTACAGAATTTGTAATGCACAAAATAGATCTACTAGGAAGCAATCTACTTCCGTTCTTCTTCGCAATTTTTTATGTAGGCATCACTCCTTGGAATAGATATATTCTTGATACCATTACTGGAGGGAATTTTTTGGGTAGCCATACTTTTGATTCTTACAATGCTATGATAGATTTGTTTGGGCCACCACCTCTTTTGGTTAGTGGAACTATTTTAACTTTCGAACATGTGATGCAAAGGCTTGAAATTATTGAAACTAAAGTTGCCACCGTAGAGTTGATTGAAAATTTGGATAAAAAGATCCACAACCAAATTACCCAATATGGATCTAAGGTAGGAGTTGCTCCTAAAAATTTCAAAGAAAAGGAACCCATGGTTAATGAAAGGATAGATCAAGATTCCACTAGAATCGATAAAATTGAGGATATTATTACCAACTTAGGGTCAGCCTTTTCTTTCACGAAAAATACTCCAAAACCTCCTACTAAAATTTCCAAATTAATGTATGTTCCTAAAAATAAGGGTGAAACTTCGAGTAAGGAAGATGCGGATCTCAAATCCACAAGTGTTCACCCCAACTTTCTCGCTATCATTAAGGAACCTTTTGCTACAAATGATTTTCTTGATTTCTTTCCTAGGAGTTTAATCATTGATAAAAACAAGGAAATTTATAAAGGTTATAAGTGTTCCATTGAAGAATTGCCTGCCAAAGATGGCAATACCTAGATCTATCCTTTCCTTTATGCCTAGCTAGGGGTGTTAAACGATAGCGCTTGTTGGGAGGCAAACCAATTTTATTTTAGTTTTTTTGATTTTTGGTTCTGTTAAGTAATAAATAATCTATATAGATTCTGTTTAGATGTGGTTTTGTGTTTTAATTAGTGTTTGTGCCAAGTAGAACCTTTGGGAAGACTTGGGGAAAGTCTTTGCGATCTTGCTCTAAAAAACAGAAACTTTAGCGCTCACGAGATTAGCTACAACTATTTACTGGAGAGTGCTATTTAGTTGATTCTTTTTGCAGATGATTAATAGATACATTACTCACGTCCATAAATTTATTTTAGAATTTTTGGAGTTCCAGAAGTTTGCGTTAGTTACAGATTACTACAGACTGTTCTGTTTTTGACAGATTCTGTTTTTCGTGTGTTGTTTGCTTATTTTGATGAATCTATGGCTAGTAATGGAGTTTATGAACCATAGAAAAGTTGGAATATAGTAGGTTTAACACCAATATAAATAAATAATGAGTTCATTACAGTACCTTGAAGTGGTTTTTTGTTTTCTTTCGCTAACGGAGCTCACGAGATTTTCTGTTAAGTTTTGTGTTGTGAAGTTTTCAAGTTTTGGGTAAACATTTGATGGATTATGGAACAAGGAGTGGCAAGAGCCTAAGCTTGGGGATTCCCAAGGCACCCCAAGGTAAAATCCAAAGACAAACAAAACCCTAAGCTTGGGGATGCCCCGGAAGGCATCCCCTCTTTTGTCTTCGTCCATCGGTAACTTTACTTGGAGCTATATTTTTATTCACCACATGATATGTGTTTTGCTTGGAGCGTCTTGTATGATTTGAGTCTTTGCTTGTTAGTTCTCCACAATCATCCTTGCTGTATCCTTTTGTTAGAGACACACATTAATCGGAATTTATTAGAATACTCTATGTGCTTCACTTATATCTTTTGAGCTAAACAATTTTGCTCTATGTGCTTCACTTATATCTTTTAGAGCACGGTGGTGGTTATATTTTATAGAAATAATTGATCTCTCATGCTTCACTTATATTATTTTGAGAGTCCTTTAGAACAGCATGGTAATTTGCTTTGGTTATAAAATTAGTCCTAATATGATAGGCATCCAAGATAAAAACTTCTAAGTGCATTGAATACTAAGAGAAGTTTGATACTTGATAGTTGTTTTGAGATATAAAGGTGGTAATATTAAAGTTGTGCTAGTTGAGTAGTTGTGAATTTGAAAAATAATTTTGTTGAAGTTTGCAAGTCCCGTAGCATGCACGTATGGTAAACGCTATGTAACAAATTTGAAACATGAGGTGTTCTTTGATTGTCATCCTTATGAGTGGCGGTCGGGGACGAGCGATGGTCTTTTCCTACCAATCTATCCCCCTAGGAGCATGCGCGTAGTGCTTGGTTTTTGATGACTTGTAGATTTTTGCAATAAGTATGTGAGTTCTTTATGAATAATGTTGAGTCCATGGATTATACGCACTCTCAACCTTCCATCATTGCTAGCCTCTTCGGTACCGTGCATTGCCCTTTCTCACCTTGAGAGTTGGTGCAAACTTCACCGATGCATCCAAACCCCGTGATATGATACGCTCTATCACACATAAACCTCCTTATATCTTCCTCAAAACAGCCACCATACCTACCTATTATGGCATTTCCATAGCCATTCCGAGATATATTGCCATGCAACTTTCCACCGTTCCGTTTATTATGACACACAACATCATTGTCATATTGCTTTGCATGATCATGTAGTTGACATTGTATTTGTGGCAAAGCCACCTTTATAATTCTTTCATACATGTCACTCTTGATTCATTGCCCTTCCCGGTACACCGCCGGAGGCATTCATATAGAGTCATATTTTGTTCTAAGTATCGAGTTGTAATCATTGAGTTGTAAATAAATAGAAGTGTGATGATCATCATTAATAGAGCATTGTCCCAAATAAAAAAAAGAGAGAAAGGCCAAATAAAAAAAGGCCCAAAAAATAAAAAGGGACAATGCTACTATCCTTTTTCCACACTTGTGCTTCAAAGTAGCACCATGATCTTTATGATAGAGAGTCTCTTGTTTTGTCACTTTCATGTACTAGTGGGAATTTTTCATTATAGAACTTGGCTTGTATATTCCAACAATGGGCTTCCTCAAATGCCCTAGGTCTTCGTGAGCAAGCAAGTTGGATGCACACCCACTTAGTTTCTTATGTTGAGCTTTCATACATTTATAGCTCTATAGTGCATACGTTGCATGGCAATCCCTACTCCTTGCATTGACATCAATTGATGGGCATCTCCCTAGCCCATTGATTAGCCGCGTCAATGTGAGACTTTCTCTTTTTTTTGTCTTCTCCACACAACCCCCATCATTATATTCTATTCCACCCATAGTGCTATGTCCATGGCTCACACTCATGTATTGCGTCAAAGTTAAAAAAAGTTTGAGATTACTAAAGTATGAAACAATTGCTTGTCTTGTCATCGGGGTTGTGCAAGATGAGAGCATTCTTGTGTGACGAAGATGAAGCATGGCCAAACTATATGATTTTGTAGGGATGATCTTTCTTTGGCTATGTTATTTTGAGAAGACATAATTCCTTAATCAGTATGTTTGAAGGATTATTATTTTTATGTCAATATTAAACTTTTATCTTGAATCTTTCGGATCTGAACATTCATGCCACAATAAAGAAAATTACATTGAAGAATATGCTAAGTAGCATTCCACATCAAAAATTCTGTTTTTATCATTTACCTACTCGAGGACGAGTAGGAATTAAGCTTGGGGATGCTTGATACGTCTCCAACGTATCTATAAATTTTTTGATTGCTCCATGCTATTATATATTCTGTTTTGGATGTTTAATGGGCTTATTTATACACTTTTATATTATCTTTGGGACTAACCTATTAACCCAAGGCCCAGTGCAAAATGTTGTTTTTTTGCCTATTGCAGTGTTTCACAGAAAAAGAATATCAAACGGAGTCCAAAAGGAATGAAACCTTCGGGAGCATGATTTTTGGAACAAACGTGATCCAGAGGACTTGGAGTGGACGTCAAGCAATCAACGAGGAGGCCATGAGGCAGGGGGGCATGCCTACCCCCTGGGCGCGCCCTCCACCCTCGTGGGCCCCTCGTGGCTCCACCGACCTACTTCTTCCTCCTATATATACCTACGTACCCCGAAACCATCGAGGAGCACCACGAAAACCTAATTCCACAGCCGCAACCTTTTGTACCCGTGAGATCCCATCTTGGGCCTTTTCCGGTGCTCCGCCGGAGGGGCCATCGATCACTGAGGGCTTCTACATCAACACCACAGCCTCTCCGATGATGTGTGAGTAGTTTACCATAGACCTTCGGGTCCATAGTTATTAGCTAGATGGCTTCTTCTCTCTCTTTGGATCTCAATACAAAGTTCTCCTCGATCTTCTTGGAGGTCTATTCGATGTAACTCTTTTTGCGGTGTGTTTGTCGAGATCCGATGAATTGTGGGTTTATGATCAAGATTATCTATGAACAATATTAGAATCTTCTCTGAATTATTTTATGTATGATTGGTTATCTTTGCAAGTCTCTTCGAATTATCAGTTTGGTTTGGCCTACTAGATTATTCTTTCTTGCAATGGTAGAAGTGCTTAGCTTTGGGTTCAACCATGAGGTGCTCGATCCCAGTGACAGTAGGGTAAACGACACGTATTGTATTGTTGCCATCGAGGATAAAAAGATGGGGTTTATATCATATTGCTTGAGTTTATCCCTCTACATCATGTCATCTTACCTAATGCGTTACTCTGTTCTTATGAACTTAATACTCTAGATGCATGTTGGATAGCGGTCGATGTGTGGAGTAATATTAGTAGATGCAGGTAGGAGTCGGTCTACTTGTTGCGGACGTGATGCCTATACACATGATCATGTCTAGATATTCTCATAATTATGCACTTTTCTATCAATTGCTCGACAGTAATTTGTTCACCCACCGTAATACTTATGCTATCTTGAGAGAAGCCACTAGTGAAACCTATGGTCCCCGGGTCTATTTTCCATCATATTAATCTCCCGTCAACGAGCTATTTCCGGCGTCGTTTATTTTGCAATCTTTACTTTTAATCTTTATCATAAAAATACCAAAAATATTATCTTATCATCTCTATTAGATCTCACTTTTTCAAGTGGCCGTGAAGGGATTGACAACCCCTTTATCGCGTTGGTTGCAAAGTTCTTATTTGTTTGTGTAGGTACGAGGGACTTGCGTGTGGCCTCCTACTGGATTGATACCTTAGTTCTCAAAAACTGAGGGAAATACTTATGCTACTTTGCTGCATCACCCTTTCCTCTTCCAAGGAAAAACCAACGCATGCTCAAGAGGTAGCAAATGCCTGGGCTACTGAAAATTTGGATCTATTGATTGAAGCAGAGCGGGAGTAACAGACATCGCACACAGTCCAGACATTCTAATCGTGTGCTATCAAACAAAAAAAACCATCTACGCGGATGTGGGTAGATATTTTCGAGATTGCGAGGGGGTAGATATTTTCGAGGGGGGAGCGAAGCCTAGTGGAGCCCAATATACTGTGATCATTTGGCTGACAGGGGCACGGGCGCGGCGCCCGGGTAGTCCTAGGGAACCGTGTTTGTTTCGTACCGATCGCAAATGGTTGCTGCGTCCGACTCGTGTGCTGTTTATAAATTTGGCCAAAAAATGCGGGTAAGGGTCAGAACATGAACACACTTGCACGTGGACCAAATATATGTATGAAAAGGGTGGTTTGATGTTCAAATACCCAATGCACAACTTTGAAGTGGCACCTGTCGCACAAAGCGCACGTTATTAT